>NW_026706038.1:0-32500 GCF_029867415.1 Vicia villosa
TCACACATAGTTAGACATCATCAGTTGAATCCCTGACATGTTCCACACATAGTAAGACATCATCAGTTGAATCCCTGACATGTTCCACACATAGTTCGACCATCATCAGTTGAATCCCTGACATGTTCCACACATAGTTCGACATCATCAGTTGAATCCCTGACATGGATCCACACATGGTTCGACATCATCAGTTGAATCCCTGACATGTTCCACACATAGTAAGACATCATCAGTTGAATCCCTGACATGGATCCACACATAGTTCGACATCATCAGTTGAATCCCTGACATGTTCCACACATAGTTAGACATCATCAGTTGAATCCCTGACATGGATCACACATAGTTAGACATCATCAGTAGAATCCCTGACATGGATCTCACATAGTTAGACATCATCAGTTGAATCCCTGACATGTTCCACACATAGTAAGTCATCATCAGTTGAATCCCTGACATGTTCCACACATAGTTATGACATCATCAGTTGAATCCCTGACATTGATCACACATAGTTAGACATCATCAGTTGAATCCCTGACATGGATCACACATAGTTCGACATCATCAGTTGAATCCCTGACATGTTCCACACATAGTTCGACATCATCTGTTGAATCCCTGACATGTTCCACACATAGTAAGACATCATCAGTTGAATCCCTGACATGTTCCACACATAGTTCGACATCATCAGTTGAATCCCTGACATGTTCCACACATAGTTCGACATCATCAGTTGAATCCCTGACATGTTCCACACATAGTTAGACATCATCAGTTGAATCCCTGACATGGATCACACATAGTTAGACATCGTCAGTTGAATCCCTGACATGGATCACACATAGTTCGACATCATCAGTTGAATCCCTGACATATTCCACACATAGTTCGACATCATCAGTTGAATCCCTGATATGTTCCACACATAGTAAGACATCATCAGTTGAATCCCTGACATGTTCCACACATAGTTCGACATCATCAGTTGAATCCCTGACATGTTCCACACATAGTTCGACATCATCAGTTGAATCCTTGACATGTTCCACACATAGTTTACCATCATCAATTGAATCCCTGACATGTTCCACAAATAGTTCGACATCATCAGATGAATCCCTGACATGGATCACACATAGTTCGACATCTTCAGTTGAATCCCTGACATGTTCCACACATAGTTCGACATTCATCAGTTGACTCCCTGACATGTTCCACACATAGTTAGACATCATCAGTTGAATCCCTGACATGGATCACACATAGTTAGACATCATCAGCTGAATCCCTGACATGTTCCACACATAGTTTGACATCATCAGTTGAATCCCTGACATGGATCACACATAGTTAGACATCATCAGTTGAATCCCTGACATGTTCCACACATAGTAAGACATCATCAGTTGAATCCCTGACATGTTCCACACATAGTTTACCATCATCAATTGAATCCCTGACATGTTCCACACGTAGTTCGACATCATCAGATGAATCCCTGACATGGATCACACATAGTTCGACATTTTCAGTTGAATCCCTGACATGTTCCACACATAGTTCGACATCATCAGTTGAATCCCTCACATGTTCCACACATAGTTCGACATCATCAGTTGAATCCCTGACATGTTCCACACATAGTTCGACATCATCAATTGAATCCCTGACATGGATCACACATAGTTCGACATCATCAGTTGAATCCCTGACATGTTCCACACATAGTTCGACATCATCAGTTGAATCCCTGACATGTTCAACACATAGTAAGACATCATCAGTTGAATCCCTGACATGTTCCACACATAGTTCGACATCATCAGTTGAATCCCTGACATGTTCCACACATAGTAAGACATCATCAGTTGAATCCCTGACATGTTCCACACATAGTTCGACATCATCAGTTGAATCCCTTACATGTTCCACACATAGTTCGACATCATCAGTTGAATCCCTGACACGTTCCACACATAGTTTACCATCATCAATTGAATCCCTGACATGTTCCACAAATAGTTCGACATCATCAGATGAATGCCTGACATGGATCACACATAGTTCGACATCTTCAGTTGAATCCCTGACATGTTCCACACATAGTTCGACATCATCAGTTGAATCCCTGACATGTTCCACACATAGTTAGACATCATCAGTTGAATCCCTGACATGTTCCACACATAGTTGGATCACACATAGTTCGACATCATCAGTTGAATCCCTGACATGTTCCACACATAGTTAGACATCATCAGTTGAATCCGTGACATGGATCACACATAGTTAGACATCATCAGTAGAATCCCTGACATGGATCACACATACTTAGACATCATCAGTTGACTCCCTGACATGTTCCACACATAGTAAGACATCATCAGTTGAATCCCTGACATGTTCCACACATAGTTAGACATCATCAGTCGAATCCCTGACATGGATCACACATAGTTAGACATCATCTGTTGAATCCCTGACATGTTCCACACATAGTAAGACATCATCAATTGAATCCGTGACATGTTCCACACATAGTTCGACATCATCAGTTGAATCCCTGACATGTTCCACACATAGGTCGACATCATCAGTTGAATCCCTGACATGTTTCCACACATAGTTAGACATCATCAGTTGAATCCCTGACATGGATCACACATAGTTAGACATCATCAGTTGAATCCCTGACATGGATCACACATAGTTCGACATCATCAGTTGAATCCCTGACATGTTCCACACATAGTTCGACATCATCAGTTGAATCCCTGACATGTTCCACACATAGTAAGACATCATCAGTTGAATCCCTGACATGTTCCACACATAGTTCGACATCATCAGTTGAATCCCTGACATGTTCCACACATAGTTCGACATCATCAGTTGAATCCCTGACATATTCCACACATAGTTTACCATCGTCAGTTGAATCCCTGACATGTTCCACACATAGTTTACCATCATCAGTTGAATCCCTGACATGTTCCACACATAGTAAGACATCATCAGTTGAATCCCTGACATGAATCACACATAGTTCGACATCATCAGTTGAATCCCTGACATGTTCCACACATAGTTAGACATCATCAGTTGAATCCCTGACATGGATCACACATAGTTAGACATCATCAGTAGTGTGAATACAAGATTACACTCAAAGATGTTTTTGATTCATGGCAAACTCAAATAAGCATTCAAACAACAAGACTGAAGCAGAAAACTTAAAGAAAAAGCAAGCATTGGTCACTCATAAGTCAACCTATTATGTGTATGTGTTTATAGGTTGCCTCAACACAAGCAAAACAAGAAGAATGCAGAAAAACAGCAGTTAGGTCGACCTACCATCAACCCAGGTCGACCTAAAATGAAGAAAAACTCATATGTCCCTGCTAGGTCGACTCACACATCATTTAGGTCGACCTAAATTGATGAATTCTACATATCAGCCTGTTAGGTCGACCTACACATCAACTAGGTCGACCTAATCTGTGAAAATGTCCCCAGAATGCATCAGAAGAGGATTCTGGTCGACCTACTCCTTCAACAGGTCGACCTAACTGGGA
This sequence comes from Vicia villosa, assembly GCF_029867415.1. Lineage (NCBI taxonomy): Eukaryota > Viridiplantae > Streptophyta > Magnoliopsida > Fabales > Fabaceae > Vicia > Vicia villosa. Next base: position 3,585 of record NW_026706038.1, read on the forward strand.
GCAAAATTCTGCAAGCTCTGTTAGGTCGACCTAAGCACTACAAGTGGTCGACCTAACTGATCAAGAAAGTTCAAAAATCAGTTTTTCTTGGTTCTAACTGTTATGCAATCATATATATTGTACAAGGGTAATTATTCAAGCAACACCAACGACTGAAAGATACACAAACGCTTCTCATCTTCGTTCTTCATCATCTCCAACACAATTACACATAATCATTCTTGCGTTGCGGGTTAGTGATGAGTTCGATAACGTCCATGGAACGGAATTGAAGATTCCTAGTGGGTGAAGGTTTGTGGGGTTTGTTGGTGAATAAAATCTGCGGGTTTTGTCCTCCACGACGGGTGGTTCTTGGGGGTTTTTATCAAGAGGCGTTCATTGAGGATTCGGCTGAGTGTAACGATTGAGGAACGGGGAGTTCAAGGAATCAAGACACTGCAGAAGGGAATCAAAGTGAAGCTCTTGGATAACCTTGATCTTGCTCAAGATTAAGGGGGAAGAAGATTCAAAGGATCGACATAATTGGTTTATCGTTTATCGCTTTGTTATCTTCTTTGTATATACTACTTTCAACATTAATGAAAGATTACCCAATTTCAATTTGGAATTGGGGGCAGACGTAGTCGTAGCGAGGACGATCGACGAACTGCCTAAAAAAATATCGTGTTCTTGTCGCTTTTACTTTCTCTTTTACTTTCTGTTCAAAATTGGTTATAAGTGCAAAATTGATCAACGATTCAAGTGTTAAAATTGTGAATTAAAGTTCTGCACAAACATCACAATTCACCACAACTTGAATCACTATCAATTTGAACCTATCACCAAGTGTTTGTGTTTTTGCTTAATCCAATCTTACTGCATTGCAAATCAAAGTTGTCAATCTAGGAGTTAATTGGATTTCAGTTGTTAAACGTATTGGTTAGCTATCATATTACTTCACCATCAATTCCACGTACTCTTTGGTTTTGAAACACATACGACCTTTGCAATAGCGGTCCAGAATAGACGCAAGTCGATTCAGAACCGCTTTCGCTCAAGTCTGTAGAAAAATCTGTAAAAACTTAGTGAGATCTATTCACCCCCCCCCCTCTAGATTTATAGGCCAGCGTCTAACAAGTGGTATCAGAGCCTGGTTTATTCCGTGCTACGTGAAACACTTATTGGAAAGATGGCTTCTGGACCTAAAGGGGCTCATAATAGAGCTCCAGTTTTCAACGGAGAAAACTACGGCTATTGGAAGGATTGTATGTGTGTCCATATCAATGCAATTGATAGGAACATCTGGACAGCTATTGTCAATGGTCCATTTCAGATCACTATGACAAATGCAGCTGGTGCAGTTGTTCCAAAACCAGAAGATACTTGGAATGCTGAAGATGAAAAGAAATATGCATACGATTGGAAAGCGAGAAACATTCTAATCTCAGCTCTAGGAGTTGATGAATACTATCGCGTTTCCCATTGTAGATCAGCTAAAGCTATGTGGGACACATTGCAAGTTGCCCACGAGGGAACGGATGATGTCAAACTAGCTAGGATCAATACGTTAACTCAAGAGTTCGAACTTTTCCACATGGAAGATGGTGAAACCATCGAAAGCATGCAGAAAAGATTCGTTCACCTGAAAAATCGATTAAATTCTCTTGATAGACCTGTTTCCAATGCAGTTGCTACTAACAAAATCTTAAGGTGTTTGAACAGGGAATGGCAGCCCAAAGTTACAGCAATTAAGGAAGCAAATGATCTCAACACTTTAGACATTACCACTCTCTTTGGTAAACTAGAGGAACATGAACAGCATCTTAAATGCTTTGACATGCATGAGAAGAGGACAAAGAAAGAAAAGAACATGGAGAAAGAGGTAGAGAAGAAGTCAATAGCTCTAAAAGCTTCGAGCTCCAAGACCTCAAAACGAGAGCCAAAGGATAGTGACACAAGTGATGACGAAGACTCCGATGATGAGGAAATGGGACTGTTTGTGCGAAGATACAACAAATATCTAAAGAAAAATGGAGCAAAACATTCCGACAAAGGATTGATCAACTATAGAAAGCAATCAAACATGTTCAAACAAGATGACGACAACAAAGGAAAGATCAAAGGTCTTTGCTTCAATTGTGGGAAAGCCGGTCACTACAAACCGGATTGTCCATACCTTAAGAAAGAAAAGGAGAAGAACCAAAGCAAAGGTCATAACAAATCTAAAAGAGCTTACATAGCATGGGAAAGTGATTCATCTAGTGAAAGCTCGTCAAGCGATGAAGAAGAATCAGCAAACCTATGTTTCATGGCTCATCAAAACAAGAAAAAGAAAGCTGTAAGTCATCTTAAACCTGAACTCGTAGATAAGGTATCTCATTCTCAACTAAAACTTGCTTTTGAAGAATTACATAGAGATGCAATTAAAGCTTTCAAACTTTTGGCCTCAAATAAGAAAATATTTTCATATCTTGAATCAAAAGTTGAGAAAACCGAAAGGGATATGGAAGCTTTAAAACAATCTATGCTAGACATTCAAAAGGACAAAGTTGAATTAGATCCTACATCATGGTTTGGTTGTGAGACATGTCACATTTGGCAAAAAGAAGTGAGAGATCTAAAAGCCAAGTTAGACAAGGCTCTACAACCAAAAGTGACTTTTGCGGTTGATCCAAACAAGTTCAAAAGATCGTATACTCCTTTATATAGTAAATACACTTTTGTACCAAAAGTATCAACTAGCAAAACTCCATATTCTCATCATATTACCTGTCATTATTGTTGCAAAAAGGGACATACCATTGAAAAATGCAAATTTAGGAGAATTTTAGTTCCTAAAGGAGTATTTCAATGGTTGCCTAAGTGCAACAAATTGTGTACTCACTACCAAGGACCCAATGAAAATTGGGGACCTCCCTCTTTAAATTAATCTTGCAGGAAAAGTGTCTTGACATTGCCGAAAGGTTGTGGTTCCTTGATAGCGGATGTTCAAGACACATGACTGGAGACCTATCTCTTTTCGTTGAGTTTCAAGCAAAGAAAAAGGGGTATGTCACCTATGGAGATAACAATCGTGGAGCCATACTTGGTAAAGGAAGTGTTGGTAACCCTTCTACCACTACTATAACTGATGTGCTGCTAGTAGAAGGTCTTAAACATAATCTTTTAAGTATAAGTCAATTGTGCGACAAAGATTTTAAAGTAATGTTTACAAATTCTGGATGCACAATAGAACATGCTAAGAAAAGAGACATTATGTTTAAGGGCTTAAGAGTAAACAACATCTACATGCTAAACTTGGATGAGGTATCTAAGTCTAGTACCAAATGTCTAGTTGCTCTAGGCGATGACTCATGGCTTTGGCATAGACGTCTCGCCCACATAAATTTTGACTTACTAAATAAAGTTGTCTCAAAAGATTTAGTAATCGGCTTACCCAAAATGAAATTTTCAAAAGATCATCTATGTGATGCTTGTCAAAAGGGAAAGCAAACAAAAATCTCCTTTAAATCAAAGAACGTGGTTTCAACATCACGCCCTCTTGAACTACTTCACATGGATCTCTTTGGCCCTTCAAGGACTAAAAGCATAGGTGGAAACACCTATGGTTTTGTCATTGTCGATGATTACTCGAGATTTTGTTGGACAATCTTTTTACCTAGTAAGGATCAAACTTTTTCAGCCTTTACTCAATTTGCAAGATTATGTCAAAACAAAATGAACAACAAAATAGTTGCAATTCGAAGTGATCACGGTGGAGAATTTGAAAACATTCTTTTTGAAAAATACTGTGATAAACATGGAATTGAGCATAACTTTTCAGCTCCTAGAACACCTCAACAAAACGGAGTAGTTGAACGTAAAAATCGAGTTCTAGAGGAGCTGGCAAGAACAATGCTGAATGAGGGTAATCTACCAAAGTATTTCTGGGCTGACGCGATTAGTACAGCATGTTATGTTTTGAATAGGATAACAATACGTCCTATACTGAACAAAACTCCCTATGAATTACTAAAGGGTAGAAAACCAAATGTATCTCATCTCCATGTATTCGGTTGTAAGTGTTTTGTTTTGAACAATGGTAAGGATAATCTTGGCAAATTCGATGCTAAAGCTGATGAGGGCATATTCCTTGGTTACTCACAATCTAGCAAAGCATATCGAATATATAATAAGAGATTACTTATAGTAGAAGAGTCAGTACACGTTTCTTTTGATGAATCTTATGCAAAATATGTCGAGAAAGGTCTTTCATTTAATGGTGCAGGCCCATCCACTGAAGACATTGTAAAGGATAAGGAAGTTGAGGATGAAAGTATTGTAAAGAAAGATGCTGAGAGAGAGAAAGATGAGTCTCACAATGAAAATGAAAAAGAAAGCATCTCAAACAATGAAGAACTTCCCAAGGCCTGGACAAACGTGAAAGACCATCCAATTGACAATATAATAGGAGACATCTCAAGGGGCGTTACAACACGCTCAAAGATAAGTAACTTCTGCCATCATTTTGCTTTTGTTTCACAAGTTGAGCCGAAAAACGCTAAGGACGCATTACTTGATGAGCATTGGCTAATGGCCATGCAAGAAGAATTAAACCAATTTAAACGGAATGATGTTTGGGACTTAGTCCCTCATCCGGGAGATCATCAAGTAATAGGCACTAGATGGGTTTTTCGTAACAAACTTGATGAAAACGGTGTTATTACTAGAAACAAAGCTAGATTAGTTGCTCAAGGTTACAATCAAGAGGAAGGTATTGATTATGAAGAGACATACGCTCCTGTAGCACGTCTCGAAGCTATTCGCCTTTTACTTGCTTATGCTTGTTCTAAAGACTTCAAACTATTCCAAATGGATGTTAAGAGTGCCTTTCTAAATGGCTATATAAATGAAGAAGTCTATGTTGCTCAGCCACCCGGCTTTGAGAATTACATGTATCCAACTCATGTTTATAAGCTGAAACGTGCTCTATACGGTCTTAAACAAGCCCCTCGGGCTTGGTACGAACGTTTGAGCAAATTTCTCCTTAGTCAAGGGTACTCTAGAGGTAAAGTTGATACTACTCTCTTCATTAAAAGAAAAGATAAGGATATTCTCTTAGTCCAAATTTATGTAGATGATATTATATTTGGGTCCACTAATGCAAAACTTGTCAAAGACTTTTCTAAGCTTATGCAGAGTGAATTTGAGATGAGTCTCATGGGTGAGCTAAATTTCTTCCTTGGCCTACAAATCAAGCAACTCAATCATGGAACGTTTGTGAATCAAACTAAATATTGTACGGAGCTGCTCAAAAGATTTGGAATGAGTGAAGCAAAGGAAATTGACACACCTATGGCAACAAATACAAATCTAGACAAAGATGAGAAAGGTAAAGAGGTTGACGTGAAATTATACCGAGGTATGATAGGTTCACTATTGTATCTTACTGCCTCAAGACCAGACATTATGTTTAGTGTGTGTATGTGTGCAAGATATCAATCTTGTCCAAAAGAATCTCACTTGAAAGCTGTCAAAAGAATTCTGCGATACTTACGTGGAACTACTACATATGGCCTATGGTATCCAAAAGGAAATGAGTGTCATTTGGTAGGATTCTCCGATTCAGATTTTGCTGGCTGCAAATCCGATAGAAAAAGCACTAGTGGAACGTGTCATCTATTCTCAAACTCATTAATAAGTTGGCATAGTAAGAAACAAGTATCGGTTGCATTATCCACTGCTGAGGCAGAATATGTAGCTGCTGGAAGCTGCTGTGCACAAATATTATGGCTCAAGCAACAACTTCTTGACTTTGGTATTAAGCTTGATCACATACCTATCATGTGCGACAACACAAGCGCCATAAACTTGAGTAAAAATCCTGTCTTACACTCACGTACCAAACATATTGAAATAAGACATCACTTTCTACGAGATCATGTAGAGAAAGGAGACGTTACTTTTGAACATGTAGAAAGCAAGAAGCAACTAGCTGACATCTTCACCAAACCTCTAGCAACGGAGAAATATTTCAACATTCGTAGGGAATTAGGGATACTCGATATCTCTAATTTGGGCTAATTACGTTTGTTCTCTCTTAATATTATTTCTTTACGTTATGTATATATCTATTTGTCTTGCTAACATTTTTCTTAGCGTAAAGGTAGTTCATCATCAAGCCAGGCGTCATATTGAAAAAGCGGTAACGTAATTGTTGTTCACTTCCAAAAATACTATTGATACTATAATATGCTATCAATTAACATGCTTATAGTGACTTCATGCATAAAAACTGCTCCTGCTCACATATGTGTCTCATTCTATCATTAACTACCTTTTACCTACTATACTGTACATGCTAGCATTATTATCTATGGTTCTCTTGTTACTCTCCTATTCTCCTGTTTTCTCTTTTTGATGTTGACAAAGGGGGAGATAGATGCTGGATGTACGGGGAGCTTTGTTGAGAGATTGCCCTGTTAGAGATAGATGCTGGATGTACGGGGGAGCTCTGTTGAGTCTTTATCATTTACTACCAAAGCTTAGACAAATGGTTTGCCATCATCAAAAAGGGGGAGTATGTGAATACAAGATTACACTCAAAGATGTTTTTGATTCATGGCAAACTCAAATAAGCATTCAAACAACAAGACGGAAGCAGAAAACTTAAAGAAAAGCAAGCTTTGATCTCTCATAGGTCAACCCATTATGTTTATATGTTTATAGGTTGCCTCAACACAAGAAAAACAAGAAGAATGCAGAAAAACAGCAGTTAGGTCGACCTACCATCAACCCAGGTCGACCTAAAATGGAGAAAAACTCATATATCCCTGCTAGGTCGACTCACACATCATTTAGGTCGACCTAAATTGATGAATTCTACATACCAGCCTGTTAGGTCGACCTACACATCAACTAGGTCGACCTAATCTGTGAAAATGTCCCCAGAATGCATCAGAAGAGGATTCTGGTCGACCTACTCCTTCAACAGGTCGACCTAACTGGGAGCAAAATTCTGCAAGCTCTGTTAGGTCGACCTAAGCACTACAAGTGGTCGACCTAACTGATCAAGAAAGTTCAAAAATCAGTTTTTCTTGGTTCTAACTGTTATGCAATCATATATATTGTGCAAGGGCAATTATTCAATCAACACCAACGACTGAAAGATACACAAACGCTTCTCATCTTCGTTCTTCATCATCTCCAACACAATTACACATAATCATTCTTGCGTTGCGGGTTAGTGATGAGTTCGATAACGTCCATGGAACGGAATTGAAGATTCCTAGTGGGTGAAGGTTTGTGGGGTTTGTTGGTGAATAAAATCTGCGGGTTTTGTCCTCCACGACGGGTGGTTCTTGGGGGTTTTTATCAAGAGGCGTTCATTGAGGATTCGGCTGAGTGTAACGATTGAGGAACGGGGAGTTCAAGGAATCAAGACACTGCAGAAGGGAATCAAAGTGAAGCTCTTGGATAACCTTGATCTGGCTCAAGATTAAGGGGGAAGAAGATTCAAAGGATCGACATAATTGGTTTATCGTTTATCGCTTTGTTATCTTCTTTGTATATACTACTTTCAACATTAATGAAAGATTACCCAATTTCAATTTGGAATTGGGGGCAGACGTAGTCGTAGCGAGGACGATCGACGAACTGCCTAAACAAATATCGTGTTCTTGTCGCTTTTACTTTCTCTTTTACTTTCTGTTCATAATTGGTTATAAGTGCAAAATTGATCAACGATTCAAGTGTTAAAATTGTGAATTAAAGTTCTACACAAACATCACAATTCACCACAACTTGAATCACTATCAATTTGAACGTATCACCAAGTGTTTGTGTTTTTGCTTAATCCAATCTTACTGCATTGCAAATCAAAGTTGTCAATCTAGAAGTTAATTGGTTTTCAGTTGTTAAACGTATTGGTTAGCCATCATATTACTTCACCATCAATTCCACTTACTTTTTGGTTTTAAAACACATACGACCTTTGCAATAGTGGTCCGGAATAGACGCAAGTCGATTCAGAACCGCTTTCGCTCGAGTCAGTAGAAAAATCCGTAAAAACTTAGTGAGATCTATTCACCCCCCCTCTAGATCTTTAGGCCAGCGTCTAACAAGTGGTATCAGAGCCTGGTTTATTCCGTGCTACGTGAAACACTTATTGGAAAGATGGCTTCCGGACCTAAAGGGGCTCATAATAGAGCTCCAATTTTCAACGGAGAAAACTACGGCTATTGGAAGGATTGTATGTGTGTCCATATCAATGCAATTGATAGGAACATCTGGACATCTATTGTCAATGGTCCATTTCAGATCACTATGACAAATGCAGCTGGTGCAGTTGTTCCAAAACCAGAAGATACTTGGAATGCTGAAGATGAAAAGAAATATGCATACGATTGGAAAGCGAGAAACATTCTAATCTCAGCTATAGGAGTTGATGAATACTATCGTGTTTCCCATTGTAGATCAGCTAAAGCTATGTGGGACACATTGCAAGTTGCCCACGAGGGAACGGATGATGTCAAACTAGCTAGGATCAATACGTTAACTCAAGAGTTCGAACTTTTCCACATGGAAGATGGTGAAACCATCGAAAGCATGCAGAAAAGATTCGTTCACCTGAAAAATCGATTAAATTCTCTTGATAGACCTGTTTCCAATGCAGTTGCTACTAACAAAATCTTAAGGTGTTTGAACAGGGAATGGCAGCCCAAAGTTACAGCAATTAAGGAAGCAAATGATCTCAACACTTTAGACATTACCACTCTCTTTGGTAAACTAGAGGAACATGAACAGCATCTTAAATGCCTTGACATGCATGAGAAGAGGACAAAGAAAGAAAAGAACATGGAGAAAGAGGTAGAGAAGAAGTCAATAGCTCTAAAAGCTTCGAGCTCCAAGACCTCAAAACGAGAGCCAAAGGATAGTGACACAAGTGATGACGAAGACTCCGATGATGAGGAAATGGGACTGTTTGTGCGAAGATACAACAAATATCTAAAGAAAAATGGAGCAAAACATTCCGACAAAGGATTGATCAACTATAGAAAGCAATCAAACATGTTCAAACAAGATGACGACAACAAAGGAAAGACCAAAGGTCTTTGCTTCAATTGTGGGAAAGCCGGTCACTACAAACCGGATTGTCCATACCTTAAGAAAGAAAAGGAGAAGAACCAAAGCAAAGGTCATAACAAATCTAAAAGAGCTTACATAGCATGGGAAAGTGATTCATCTAGTGAAAGCTCGTCAAGCGATGAAGAAGAATCAGCAAACCTATGTCTCATGGCTCATCAAAACAAGAAAAAGAAAGCTGTAAGTCATCTTAAACCTGAACTCGTAGATAAGGTATCTCATTCTCAACTAAAACTTGCCTTTGAAGAATTACATAGAGATGCAATTAAAGCTTTCAAACTTTTGGCCTCAAATAAGAAAATATTTTCATATCTTGAATCAAAAGTTGAGAAAACCGAAAGGGATATGGAAGCTTTAAAACAATCTATGCTAGACATTCAAAAGGACAAAGTTGAAATAGATCCTACATCATGGTTTGGTTGTGAGACATGTCACATTTGGCAAAAAGAAGTAAGAGATCTAAAAGCCAAGTTAGACAAGGCTCTACAACCAAAAGTGACTTTTGCAGTTGATCCAAACAAGTTCAAAAGATCGTATACTCCTTTATATAGTAAATACACTTTTGTACCAAAAGTATCAACTAGCAAAACTCCATATTCTCATCATATTACCTGTCATTATTGTTGCAAAAAGGGACATACCATTGAAAAATGCAAATTTAGGAGAATTTTAGTTCCTAAAGGAGTATTTCAATGGTTGCCTAAGTGCAACAAATTGTGTACTCACTACCAAGGACCCAATGAAAATTGGGGACCTCCCTCTTTAAATTAATCTTGCAGGAAAAGTGTCTTGACATTGCCGAAAGGTTGTGGTTCCTTGATAGCGGATGTTCAAGACACATGACTGGAGACCTATCTCTTTTCGTTGAGTTTCAAGCAAAGAAAAAGGGGTATGTCACCTATGGAGATAACAATCGGGGAGCCATACTTGGTAAAGGAAGTGTAGGTAACCCTTCTACCACTACTATAACTGATGTGCTGCTAGTAGAAGGTCTTAAACATAATCTTTTAAGTATAAGTCAATTGTGCGACAAAGATTTTAAAGTAATGTTTACAAATTCTGGATGCACAATAGAACATACTAAGAAAAGAGACATTATGTTTAAGGGCTTAAGAGTAAACAACATCTACATGCTAAACTTGGATGAGGTATCTAAGTCTAGTACCACATGTCTAGTTGCTCTAGGCGATGACTCATGGCTTTGGCATAGACGTCTCGCCCACATAAATTTTGACTTACTAAATAAAGTTGTCTCAAAAGATTTAGTAATCGGCTTACCCAAAATGAAGTTTTCAAAAGATCATCTATGTGATGCTTGTCAAAAGGGAAAGCAAACAAAAATCTCTTTTAAATCAAAGAACGTGGTTTCAACATCACGCCCTCTTGAACTACTTCACATGGATCTCTTTGGCCCTTCAAGGACTAAAAGCATAGGTGGAAACACCTATGGTTTTGTCATTGTCGATGATTACTCGAGATTTTGTTGGACAATCTTTTTACCTAGTAAGGATCAAACTTTTCCAGCTTTTACACAATTTGCAAGATTATGTCAAAACAAAATGAACAACAAAATAGTTGCAATTCGAAGTGATCACGGTGGAGAATTTGAAAACATTATGTTTGAAAAATACTGTGATAAACATGGAATTGAGCATAACTTTTCAGCTCCTAGAACACCTCAACAAAACGGAGTAGTTGAACGTAAAAATCGTGTTCTAGAGGAGCTGGCAAGAACAATGCTGAATGAGGGTAATCTACCAAAGTATTTCTGGGCTGACGCGATTAGTACAGCATGTTATGTTTTGAATAGGATAACAATACGTCCTATACTGAACAAAACTCCCTATGAATTACTAAAGGGTAGAAAACCAAATGTATCTCATCTCCATGTATTCGGTTGCAAGTGTTTTGTTTTGAACAATGGTAAGGATAATCTTGGCAAATTCGATGCTAAAGCTGATGAGGGCATATTCCTTGGTTACTCACAATCTAGCAAAGCATATCGAATATATAATAAAAGATTACTTATAGTAGAAGAGTCAGTACACGTTTCTTTTGATGAATCTTATGCAAAATATGTCGAGAAAGGTCTTTCATTTAATGGTGCAGGCCCATCCACTGAAGACATTGTCAAGGATAAGGAAGATGAGGATGAAAGTATTGTAAAGAAAGATGCTGAGATAGAGAAAGATGAGTCTCACAATGAAAATGAAAAAGAAAGCATCTCAAACAATGAAGAACTTCCCAAGGCCTGGACAAACGTGAAAGACCATCCAATTGACAATATAATAGGAGACATCTCAAGGGGCGTTACAACACGCTCAAAGATAAGTAACTTCTGCCATCATTTTGCTTTTGTTTCACAAGTTGAGCCGAAAAACGCTAAGGATGCATTACTTGATGAGCATTGGCTAATGGCCATGCAAGAAGAATTAAACCAATTTAAACGGAATGATGTTTGGGACTTAGTCCCTCATCCGGGAGATCATCAAGTAATAGGCACTAGATGGGTTTTTCGTAACAAACTTGATGAAAACGGTGTTATTACTAGAAACAAAGCTAGATTAGTTGCCCAAGGCTACAATCAAGAGGAAGGTATTGATTATGAAGAGACATACGCTCCTGTAGCACGTCTCGAAGCTATTCGCCTCTTACTTGCTTATGCTTGTTCTAAAGACTTCAAACTATTCCAAATGGATGTTAAGAGTGCCTTTCTAAATGGCTATATAAATGAAGAAGTCTATGTTGCTCAGCCACCCGGCTTTGAGAATTACATGTATCCAACTCATGTTTATAAGCTGAAACGTGCTCTATACGGTCTTAAACAAGCCCCTCGGGCTTGGTACGAACGTTTGAGCAAATTTCTCCTTAGTCAAGGGTACTCTAGAGGTAAAGTTGATACTACTCTCTTCATTAAAAGAAAAGATAAGGATATTCTCTTAGTCCAAATTTATGTAGATGATATTATATTTGGGTCCACTAATGCAAAACTTGTCAAAGACTTTTCTAAGCTTATGCAGAGTGAATTTGAGATGAGTCTCATGGGTGAGCTAAATTTCTTCCTTGGCCTACAAATCAAGCAACTCAATCATGGAACGTTTGTGAATCAAACTAAATATTGTACGGAGCTGCTCAAAAGATTTGGAATGAGTGAAGCAAAGGAAATTGACACACCTATGGCAACAAATACAAATCTAGACAAAGATGAGAAAGGTAAAGAGGTTGACGTGAAATTATACCGAGGTATGATAGGTTCACTATTGTATCTTACTGCCTCAAGACCAGACATTATGTTTAGTGTGTGTATGTGTGCAAGATATCAATCTTGTCCAAAAGAATCTCACTTGAAAGCTGTCAAAAGAATTCTGCGATACTTACGTGGAACTACTACATATGGCCTATGGTATCCAAAAGGAAATGAGTGTCATTTGGTAGGATTCTCCGATTCAGATTTTGCTGGCTGCAAATCCGATAGAAAAAGCACTAGTGGAACGTGTCATCTATTCTCAAACTCATTAATAAGTTGGCATAGTAAGAAACAAGTATCGGTTGCATTATCCACTGCTGAGGCAGAATATGTAGCTGCTGGAAGCTGCTGTGCACAAATATTATGGCTCAAGCAACAACTTCTTGACTTTGGTATTAAGCTTGATCACATACCTATCATGTGCGACAACACAAGCGCCATAAACTTGAGTAAAAATCCTGTCTTACACTCACGTACCAAACATATTGAAATAAGACATCACTTTCTACGAGATCATGTAGAGAAAGGAGACGTTACTTTTGAACATGTAGAAAGCAAGAAGCAACTAGCTGACATCTTCACCAAACCTCTAGCAACGGAGAAATATTTCAACATTCGTAGGGAATTAGGGATACTCGATATCTCTAATTTGGGCTAATTACGTTTGTTCTCTCTTAATATTATTTCTTTACGTTATGTATATATCTATTTGTCTTGCTAACATTTTTCTTAGCGTAAAGGTAGTTCATCATCAAGCCAGGCGTCATATTGAAAAAGCGGTAACGTAATTGTTGTTCACTTCCAAAAATACTATTGATACTATAATATGCTATCAATTAACATGCTTATAGTGACTTCATGCATAAAAACTGCTCCTGCTCACATATGTGTCTCATTCTATCATTAACTACCTTTTACCTACTATACTGTACATGCTAGCATTATTATCTATGGTTCTCTTGTTACTCTCCTATTCTCCTGTTTTCTCTTTTTGATGTTGACAAAGGGGGAGATAGATGCTGGATGTACGGGGGAGCTTTGTTGAGAGATTGCCCTGTTAGAGATAGATGCTGGATGTACGGGGGAGCTCTGTTGAGTCTTTATCATTTACTACCAAAGCTTAGACAAATGGTTTGCCATCATCAAAAAGGGGGAGTATGTGAATACAAGATTACACTCAAAGATGTTTTTGATTCATGGCAAACTCAAATAAGCATTCAAACAACAAGACGGAAGCAGAAAACTTAAAGAAAAGCAAGCTTTGATCTCTCATAGGTCAACCCATTATGTTTATATGTTTATAGGTTGCCTCAACACAAGCAAAACAAGAAGAATGCAGAAAAACAGCAGTTAGGTCGACCTACCATCAACCCAGGTCGACCTAAAATGGAGAAAAACTCATATATCCCTGCTAGGTCGACTCACACATCATTTAGGTCGACCTAAATTGATGAATTCTACATACCAGCCTGTTAGGTCGACCTACACATCAACTAGGTCGACCTAATCTATGAAAATGTCCCCAGAATGCATCAGAAGAGGATTCTGGTCGACCTACTCCTTCAACAGGTCGACCTAACTGGGAGCAAAATTCTGCAAGCTCTGTTAGGTCGACCTAAGCACTACAAGTGGTCGACCTAACTGATCAAGAAAGTTCAAAAATCAGTTTTTCTTGGTTCTAACTGTTATGCAATCATATATATCGTGCAAGGGCAATTATTCAATCAACACCAACGACTGAAAGATACACAAACGCTTCTCATCTTCGTTCTTCATCATCTCCAACACAATTACACATAATCATTCTTGCGTTGCGGGTTAGTGATGAGTTCGATAACGTCCATGGAACGGAATTGAAGATTCCTAGTGGGTGAAGGTTTGTGGGGTTTGTTGGTGAATAAAATCTGCGGGTTTTGTCCTCCACGACGGGTGGTTCTTGGGGGTTTTTATCAAGAGGCGTTCATTGAGGATTCGGCTGAGTGTAACGATTGAGGAACGGGGAGTTCAAGGAATCAAGACACTGCAGAAGGGAATCAAAGTGAAGCTCTTGGATAACCTTGATCTGGCTCAAGATTAAGGGGGAAGAAGATTCAAAGGATCGACATAATTGGTTTATCGTTTATCGCTTTGTTATCTTCTTTGTATATACTACTTTCAACATTAATGAAAGATTACCCAATTTCAATTTGGAATTGGGGGCAGACGTAGTCGTAGCGAGGACGATCGACGAACTGCCTAAACAAATATCGTGTTCTTGTCGCTTTTACTTTCTCTTTTACTTTCTGTTCATAATTGGTTATAAGTGCAAAATTGATCAACGATTCAAGTGTTAAAATTGTGAATTAAAGTTCTGCACAAACATCAAAATTCACCACAACTTGAATCACTATCAATTTGAACGTATCACCAAGTGTTTGTGTTTTTGCTTAATCCAATCTTACTGCATTGCAAATCAAAGTTGTCAATCTAGAAGTTAATTGGTTTTCAGTTGTTAAACGTATTGGTTAGCCATCATATTACTTCACCATCAATTCCACTTACTTTTTGGTTTTAAAACACATACGACCTTTGCAATAGCGGTCCGGAATAGACGCAAGTCGATTCAGAACCGCTTTCGCTCGAGTCAGTAGAAAAATCCGTAAAAACTTAGTGAGATCTATTCACCCCCCCTCTAGATCTTTAGGCCAGCGTCTAACAGTAACACCCGTATAATTTTAATTTTTTAATTTAATTTGAATATTAGATTAATAATTATTATTATTATTATGGATTTTATGAAAATAATGGGAAAATGATGGTTGATGGCATTTGGGCCATGTGTGAGATTAGTAAGAAGAAGGGGGTGTGGTGTAGTAAAGCCCTTACTAATTTAATATTATTTTTCATAAAATAATCAAAGTTGGGAATTGGGAAAGAAAGAAAGAACGTGAAAGAACAGAATTGGGAACAAGGAACATGAAGGAGAACTGTAGAGGGAGAGACCAAGAACCAAGACTTTAATCTGAGGTAAGGGGAGACTCTCCGTTTAATCTCTTTTATCGTATTATAGGTGATAGTATGGATTAGGAGTATGATTGGATCCATTGATTCTATATTCTGAATTTTCATCTGTGTTCATCATTGAATTTTGGACTGTTAATCCCTAATAACTGATAGATTTAGGGAATGATGAATGAAATTGATTATGGGATTATACACCGTGGTTGTGGATGAATTCGTATGCAGTTTAGATTTGAATTTTCTGGTTTTTAGACTCAAAATCGTGGACTGGTATGAGTAGAAACGAGTGGGTTTTGGACTGTTACGAAGTTGCAGGTGCTTGGCATTTTCTGGTGTTTCGCATATGAAACAGTACCATACGCGTATGGGATGAGGTCATACGCGTATGGGGGACACTCCCAAGGGGCTATACGCGTATGATACGCACCTGCCCTGTCCCAAACACCCTGTGCTGTTGAAATGCGAATGATACGCGTATGGAAATTTTGAAAGAGGAAAATTATTCTGGTGATACGCGTATGACAAGACTGATACGCGTATGAGGTTGCTTTTGGGCAAAACTTGGTCTGTTGAAATGCGTATGATATGCGTATGGAACATAGGGATACGCGTATAGATGCGTATGGGCATTATGATACGCGTATGGTCGCTGTGAGTGCAAATTCCTGTTTTGTGATTTTTCTGGAAAGTTTAATGACGCATAACTTTCGATCTGTAGGCCTGTTTTGTGTGCCGTTTGAGGATGAGTGAACCTTATAGTGTGATAGTTTGGTTTACTGATGGCTTAATTGTATTTGAATGATGTGAATGTATATATGAACATGCTTAATAATGATGATGATGATGAAATGAGTATAGATGATGCTACTCATAGTATGATGATGAAAGTATGTTATATATATGTTACATGCATTCATAAACATTGATGAGAACTGAATCCTAGATGATGAGAGGATTTCAGTGAATGGTAGAATTCCCATTGTGTGGAATTTGTGCTGGCAGGGCCGTCTCTGGATGATGATAGATCGGTCGGTGGATGATTTCCACTGGTGATGACTTGGTACCACATGCATAGTGTCAGTTTCATACATGTGCATGATTTGTTTATAGCATGATGATATATGTTATATGATGACTTGTCTTTTTATCTGTGGATGTGTGAATGACGTTTTGTCTGGATATGAAACAATTGGGTGAATGATATACCTATGAAATGTTATTATTTATGATGCAATAACATTGGTTAACTGTGATGAGACTCACCCTTACTTGTTGTCATTTTTCAGATTGAGGATAGCGGCGTGACTTGGTGAGGATTAGCTCATAAGTCGATTTTTAGTATTGTGTCGGTGTCATGCTCTGATAGATGTAACACTGGGAATGCTTTGTTTTTAGAGTTCTGATTATAACTCTATTTGTATTTGTTTATGATGTTTGAAGTCTGATACATTATTGATGAATGTTGACTTGATGAATTAATTCCGTTGTGTAAACATGTTTTGCTTAATGAGTTATAATTACAGATGTTTTCAGTGGGTGCATGATATGTACCGACGTGTGTTTTCTTCATTTTATGAATTGTGACACCTCTTGCATGTTTACTCTGATTAATAATTATTTAACTGCCGCGGGTTATTAGAGGGGTGTTACAATTGGCACTCTTTTTGTAAATCTAAAAAAGTAGTTGTAAAAAAATTATATGTCATTTGGTTGGCTACGACTTGGTCAATTTGGTTGAGTCAGAATGGGGCTTGTTTTCGAATGGAGGATTGGAATTTAGATGATTTGGTTTGGAGCATCAAATGCTTGGTTTGGAGGTGGTCTTTTATGGAGAGATTACTCACTCCAATTATTCTTATTATGACTTTGTTAGGGAACCATTGCGGTTCATGTCATAATTTTAATTGGGTTGTAATTTCTTTGTTTTCTTCTTTGTCGGTCTTGTGCCGCTCTTTTGTAAACAGGTTTGAGAACCCTTAGTTCTCCGTTTAATGCTATCTTGATTACTAAAAAAAACAATACATAACATATTCTTCAACCACAGCTTAACAAGTATCTTACACCAAATGGTGCAACAAAACATTGACACAACACCAAAACAACTTCTACCATGCATCACAAAATAATTATAGACCACCATTATTGTTCTACCATACATAATTCAAACTCCCTAACACTCTTGGATAACATTGTTCAATATAATAAACCTACACTAAGGCTTGATCAAACTGACGAACAGACGTCTTACAGGGGAGCTTATTCAGAAACGCAAAATGTCACCTTTTCCTACATTCCTCTCTTTAGCATAATCATACCATGGTTTTAAATTGCGGTCCCCAACCGCAATTGCAGCCGCAATATTGCTGATGCGGTAGCCTCCGCATCCGCATCAGGCCGCAATTGCGGTGTGATTTGTAATCACACGTCCCACAACACTATAATTCACATCAAACACCTTCAACCTTATTTCTTCACATATTTTTATCGTAACTAACATTTGAGAACCCAAAAACTCAATTTACATGTGATTTGTGATGTAAAATATTGATTTTAAGAGTTTTATAATGATGTTTTTCAAATATCTCGGGTTCAAAATTCACGCCGCAACAGCCGCAATGCGCATCGCAGCAACCGCATAGCCCGCAATCGCAACACCCGCAACCGCAACCGCATCCGCGACCGCAACCGCAATTTAAAACCATGACTCATACCATCCTCGTGCCATGAATTTCTCCTTTAACACCTTTTTCTTTCTCCTTGTGCAATGCATTTCAGTGTACTAGCTCTTTCGAGTATCTTCCTCGATTAGTTCAATCGCTTGCTGGTTCCAAAACAAGTAGTGTTTTGTCACACATCTTGGGAAATGATGCACAGAAGACCAAATATAACTTATCTTCATTAACAGTCTTTTAGATGTGAAACCATATAATACCACTCAACACACTGCACACTTACCTGAATGTTCTTCTGCGCAATTTTTCCATCGTTGATCTCTGGTCCATGTGTACTCCACTGGGTATTTTCGTCACCCGATTGATCACTGTCCGTGCCACTCTTGTGAACATCCAAATACAGATCATCCAATGCAACCACAACCCGCATCTGAACACGACTAAGTCTTTCGAAAAGCCCTTTATAAGAATCTTCTGAGCTGCTATAACTACAAACACCCAATCAATCTTACCTTCTGTCTTTGTAAAAACAAAATACATGAATTACACCAATCCACCATCCACTATGGATGAAATTGATTCCATATTATTTCACAACATAACCATATATCATATAATTAAAATCTCAAAACCAAAGAAATATAAAATATAATTATCCTCTTTGGCTCTTTAATGGAGGATATAATGGCAGATATAGCAGTATAATGATGATTAACCTAACAAGTCAATTATCCTATTTGTCTTTAACATGCACACAACAAACCCTTCATAAAGTTACATATTTTTTGCAATATTACCATACTATTTACCTGTTGCTATCAGATGAGATTGATATGTGGTCCTCAAATGTGTTTAACATATTTTTCCCCACCCATGAATCCAACTCAACACCATGCCCAACACCACTTACGCCACTTGTCTGCCCGATATCAAACTTTGAACACCTGTGTATGCAAACATATGAAGTTATCCTACAGAATATCCTATCAACCTAAACAACAAAAAATGTTCAAACTTCATGTCTGTAGAACTTCAGATGCACTCATGCCAATCAAAACTATTATCCTACCCTGGCAATTCCTAATGCAGCCTACATCTAATATAAATAATAAACTCAATATTTCAACTTAATGACAAATATTTATATCTTTAATACACCACACATATTTTAAACATAACACAAATAATACACATAATCAAAAACACAAATGTCATAGTGACCATCAATGCAATTTCTTACCCTTTACTCTCTGACAAAATAAATCCATGCAAATCATCAGATGATGCGCTCTTTTGCCCTTTCACTATTTCAGGGACAAAATTCTCTTCTTCTCGGTTTGTTGAATATGTCCCGTCAACATCACCCTTCCTACTCTCAGAACCACATGGTTCAACCAAATAACATAAACCTTCATATGACATCAACTTTACCTTCTTTCACTTTCTTTCCTTATATTCTTCTTCCGCTTCAAGGTAATCACAATAGAGTGCTTTTATTTTGAATTCTTCCATTTTTTACATGTTTCATAACTAAAGTCCTGCATCTAATTACAATATTAGCATCATTGTCGTTAACTCATAAAAAATAAACTAAAGCACAAACATGTATTTCATAATTTATGAACAACATGCATATTGAGCAAATACAAGTCAAAAACATAAAATGGGTACCAAACAATGATCATGCAAGTCAAAAAATAAACATGCACTTATTCACGTTAACATCCACAAACGAACATACCTTTTTTCTTCTACTTTACGATCAGGGTTGGTCATCTTCAAAGGAGATCTTCAAAGGAGAGGGAGCAGTTCTGCAGAAGTTGTTCTGGGGAGAAAGGAAGATGACAAGATTGCTCTCCAATTTACTTTTGGGGAGTCGTTCCTAAATATTAATATACTAACTCTTTGTATCCCAATATGTTTCATATAAGTCATATTATGCATTGTTGTCTCTCATGTATTTACCCATTATTATTTTTATAATAATAAAACAACTACTCAAATTAAGTGACGTTATTTTTACAATAATAAAAAACCTACTCAAATTAAGTGACAGTTATATTTTTTTCTCCCTACTGGAAACTTATATTCCTACATGCTTAGAAACCACTCCAACTTCCCTTGCTACTAATTTAATTATAAAATAACTAATTTAATTTATTTAAACCAAATAATTTTTCATTATAAAAAAATACTATTGTAACAAATTCAAATGATAACAGGTGTGAAGGACAAATTTACTGGAATATAATGGCTCACATAATGTTCATATATATTATGTAAAGTACAATGTATAAATAATACTCTCTTTAAACTTAAGTAGTTATCAAATATTTCAGATAATTTTTTTTTTACTTATAATCATTTCGAAGAAAACCAAAATAAATAATAATAACAAACATCAAAATTATAAAAAACATTCATCTTTTATTACTTGGAAAAAATTATTTTATGTAAAGTAGAATGTATAAATAAAACTTTTTTTTAATTTAAATAGTTATCAACTATTTCAGATTTTTTTTTACTTATAATCATTTCAAACAAACTAAAAATAAATAATAATAACAAACATATAATTATAATAAACATTCACCTTTTATTACTTGCAAAGATGTATTTTATATAATATATATGCATATATTTCACCAATGTTATTAAATCAAATCTTAATATTCAATTTCATAAACCTACAACTTCATAACAAACTAACTACATCACTAGCAAAACCTCATGACCAACACAAATATATATCAGACTACATTTAATACTCACTTTTCCTTAACACAATAATTCATACCATATACTTGTCAAAATACCTGCATAATAATTTACAATCCATACAAAAATTAACTTAACATTGTTATGAACTTATAACTTAAGTAACAAAAAAATATAAAATACATTATAAACTGCATCAATAGACAATTAACAAACTACTCATATGCTTCGAACCCTAATATTTTGAGCACTACCCTGAACTTCCATCCCTACGCTCAACTGACACCATAACTTCTGCCACTGGTGGGTAACGGATAACAAGATGTAGCTTATCCACTTCCTTCAAGTCGGCCTCCCTTGCAAAGTCAAACCACCCTCCGCACAAATATTTCTCAGTTTTCTGTGGCCTCTTATTAACCATACAATCGTACTAAACTTCGTTATCAACGTCATATAGAACTATCTTTGAAATTCTACCACCAAGGAAATTCTTTATTACGTGAACTAGAAATTACTGCACATGTTCAACCAATATCAGCTACATCGAAATGTTACAAATTATTCCTAATACAATATGTACTATCAAACTTCTTACCAACGCGCTCTTCCGGATCTTCCTTGCATCTGTCACTTCCCGAATCTAGTACTCTTCCTCCTCTTCCTCATATATAGGACTATATAACCTATAAAGTGATCGCGACTTTACGTGTCTATTAATCATGAGACTGCAAGTGCACAGTCGTGTCGTGTAGTTTTAAAAGATATCGAATCCACAGGGACTATAAATCGATCTACCGTTATCTAAGGTTACTATGTCTAGCTAAGGCTAATGATATTTGAAATGTTTAAAAAGGGAAACTAAAATCTTAAATCTAGATAAAATATAAATGCGCGGATATCGGTATGTAATTCGTCTAATTTAGGTAATCCGAAGTTTCATTGGCTAGGTTCTTATCAAATAAAAAATCTTTATTAAATATGTCATTTAAAAGTTCTCCTCTCAAACTCTCGCTATATTGATTAAGACTACGATCCTAACTCATAATGTACGCTCTCGCTGTCCCACTTGATTTAGAAATGCTTTTTGAAAACATCAGAATTAATAAAATTCATTTTTCATGCAGATATTATTTAATTAAAAACCCTCATCTCAAACTCTCGCTCTGTTGACTTAAATTATGCTAATATCCCCTAACGTATGCTCTCTCTATCCCGCTGAGTTTAAAAACACTTTTTGAAAATAAATAATATCTAATTAGATTTAATACACTCTCATTGTCCTTAGAACTAATGTCTTGTGTCTACTATCTGGTTAAATATCTCAAACTCTCGCTCTATTGATTATAACCTTAATCAGTTCTAAAATCTCAAACTTTTGCTCCGCTAATTTATAAACTTTAATAAATATAATTAGACACTAAAACCAGAAAAGGTGAGTTTCGATAAAATAATATTTAGGCCAGTTTAATTCGGATCCCTTTTAGTTATATTAATTTACATACTGACATCTGATTAAATTATCCATACATACTTATTAAATTAAATATGCATAACAATCGTAATTAATATACGCATGCATATTTAATAACACACAGACAGATGACATGCAACAATATTAAATAAATCAAAGCTATTATAAATATGGATCTTGAAATTAAACGGTACTGGAATTAAACTTCAACTTCAGAATACTTGAGTACAGATGCTTGAACGAAGAAAATAAAATAAGAAACCAAAAAGTACACAATAGTCTCTAGTGTAGAGACTATTGTGAGAAAAGAAACCAAAAAAGAAATAAGACGGAAAAGATAAAACTGGAAAAGTAAAATTGCTGCAATATAGAAACTGCTGTTGAGACTTGAAATGGTCCAACCCTTTTTCGTTGGCCTCAAACATCCTTTTTATAATAGTTCATGCTAACTGCCTCTCCCTCTCCTTTTCCCCTTGTTCCTCCTTTTTCTCCTAAAAAATAGGAAGGCTTGACTTAGTTCGTGGAGTGTAAAACGGAGACGTGGGTCTTCAACTTAAAATATCCTTGAAAGAGTCTTGAGACGGGCGTCTCAACTGCATATTATTTGGCATGACGTGGCAAAGAAGGAACGAGGAAAAGAGAGACGGGCGACTCAATCCAAGCCCAAGAGGGGTTGCCGTTCGTCATGCTTCTTCAAGACGGGTGTCTCAATCCATCAAGGCCCATGCCGTTCGTCAAGGTCAAGGGGGTACCGTTCGTCAAGCACATGTGACGTGCGCCACTTGCTCTTTGTCTTAGTGGGCCACATGCTCACTTCATCGTTGGGCTGGCCTGCTTTTGTTTGTTCCTTTCTTTTGGCCTTTTTGCAACTTTTATACCCCCATTTCTTCATTTCCTCACAAAGTCTTCGATTAATTAAATATTTGCAAAATAAACAAATACCAGCATAATACCAACATAAAATAATTCAATTAAAATAAAATAGTGAAATAATTGATGTAAATCAAGCTAAAAATACAATACATTTACGTGTTATCACAAAGCAACATTAAACTTACAACATCATATCAGACTTACATATTCTAATTCAAAAGGACTGTGATATATTTAATTTGAATTCATAACACACTTACCTTTCGCTATCCAAAGAAATCGTTATGTATTCCTTACAATCACCAGTTTCTGCAACACCTACAGCAGATGATCCCACGGTCTTATCCTTCACTTTGTCACACCTACCGACACTTGCAGCAGATGATCCCACGCTTTTATACTTCACTTTGTCACACCTACCAGCTTCACTTTTCCCCTTCAATTGACTCTTTCCTTTCAATATATATTCCCCCTCCATAGCTTTTTTCTTCCCTTTATCCACATACTGCATCTCTTTCAATCCTACACTGAACCACAAAAATGTACACACATCCAATAATACTCATTCCATAATCAGATTCCATAATACTGATTCCTAAATTTACCATTACATTCAATGAATCACTAATATAACCTAAATTGAACATCACATTATAAACATTCATATATCAATATTTACTACCATAACATGCAAACTTAGTTTTCATCACAATATTATGTCATGCCTTTCAACGTCGCTTTCAGAGTACTGGTTCCCCAAAATCAATCTTTCCCCATAAACAACTTTTCTTTTACTTCCACCTTCACCAGATACCATTGCATTTTTGGGGTATGTCTTTGAATAAAATGTTCTTCCGAAAGAGAAATTCCTCTCATTTCTTTCATAACATCCACCATCACCTCCAACAGATCTTGCCTGTTCAAAATTTTTCTTTCATTCCTCCGATACCAACCGATTTTCTGATGCACCACTGACTAGCTTCTCTATGCTAACTCGTTCCCAACGTGATATTACGGACAACGAATCCGATGATCTGAAAAAACAAAACAACACAAACTATTTCAAACTGAACCTTAAACTCCAACCATAGTTACAAACATCAACAACAACACATGCACAAACCTTTGTCGAAGAACAGCGTGACTTTCCATTGACAGGTTGATGATGGATGCGTATGCAAAAAACCCTCTTTATTGTTGATATGTTTTCATGTGTTTTAAAATGTACAGTAACTTTATAAAACACATAACCTTTATATTCAAACAATATGTTATATTATTAGTTATTGATAATATTAGTTTCTTTGGGCCCAACTTATTATGTTACACCAGTAGAAAATTTGGCCCAAACTATTGAAATTCAACTTCTTCTACTAACACATCTTTTTTGGTTTCATTAACCTCTGCAATAAAATCAATATTGAACACAATGCGAATACCACAACGGGTACCCGTGCGGACGCACGGGTTTCACACTAGTTTGTGTGTGTGTGTGTATATATATATATATATATATATATATATATATATATATATATACAATAAAATCAATATTGAACACAATGTGAATACCACAACGGGTACCCGTGCGGACGCACGGGTTTCACACTAATGTAATTCATGTTCTATCTTTATTTGTCAAAAACATGTGTAGTATTTTATATATAATATTTTTTAAAAATTTGATTGTTTATTTTCTATTTAAAAATTATAATCTTAGAAGAGAAAAAATATGTTAGAATAAGATGAAAAATTTTGTGTATGAAGAAAAAAGATAACGTATGTGACACTCTGAAATGATTTGAATATTTATCAATTGGAAGAGGAAACACAATATATAATTACATGATAATGTCATTTATTTATGCATGCTCAGTGTTCTGTCGGTGCTTTAAACAATTTTGTCTTCTCCATATTACTATATCTCTAGGGTCAATAATTTTCTATTAGGAACTACCGAACTCAATCACTTGCTGCTGTTACTCTTCAGTTTTCTGTTGAAGTCTATCTTGTAGAGGTACTCAAATTGGAATTGGATCAGTGATCGATTTCTAGGTTTCGCCATAAACCTAATTGGTTACTTCCAATTACGTGAATCAATAGTTCAAACCGCACTTAAAGGTAGGGCATTTCCCATTTTTATAGGAACTTATGTACCATAAACAACGGTATCTCCAATTATAGCCCCTCTGGGGTGTAAAATATATCTTTTCTCACCATCCCCATAGTGTATGAGACAAATGTGTGCATTTCGATTAGGGTCGTATTCTGTAGTTACGATTCTACCATAGATGTCTTTTTCATTGCGTCGAAAATCAATTTTACGGTATAAACGCTTATGACCTCCCCCTCTATGCCCTGCGGTAATTATTCCTCTGGCATTACGCCCTTTACCACAATGATGCTGTCAAGAAATCAAACGGTTTCGTGAATTGGATTTCACTTGACTGTTTACGGCTCCATTGCGTGTGCTCGGGCTAGTAGCAGTTTTGGATAAATGTATCGCCATGTTATTAAGTGTATTTTTATTTAAGTTTTTTTCGTTCTAAGAGGTGGAATAGAATAACCCGGTTGAAGCGTAATGATCATATGTTTGTACTGCATTGTATGTCCCATAATAGGTCGCATTCTTCTACCCTTTATTTGGAGTCGATGACTATTCATAGCTATTACCTTGACACCAAAGAAGAGTTTGACCCAATTTTTTATTTCTGTCCTAGTTGATCCTGATTCGACTTTAAAAGTATATTTATTTTTTCCAAATAACGAAATTCCTTTGTTTGTAAATACTGCATTTTTTATTCCATTCATAAATCTATTTTATTCTTTCTTCCCTATGAGTTCTAGTCTCAATAAGAATACTAGTTTTTTTACTGTTCATATATTCAAATTTGAATATACCACATCAATTTGTTATGTATGGATGATGAGATTCCATTGATAGGGATCCAATCGATCTTTTTTCTCGGACACATGGTCAAAACTTCGTCTCGATTCAAATACTACTAAGCTAAGAGGTCTACTACAGATCGGAAATTCTTTAAATAAAGAAATTCTTTATTTAGAAATGATGAATTCTTAATTATTGAAGTTGATATTATTTAGAAATTATTTTAAAAAGAAGAAGAGAAAGATGTTTCTTTCTTTGTTCTTTCGCGGCAATCGGAAAAGAAAGAATATAGTCAAGATAGTGAAGATAATCATGTATTTACACATGCTTAACACATGTATTTACAAAGGAATGTCTCAATTCATCTATTTCATCTGATGGAGGATGTGATAGGGCTGCAAAGGATAAACTTTTGACAGTTCAAAATAATATTTCATTCTTGAACAAAAATCGAGTTTATTGGGGGGGAGATTTCTATTGGCATGCATCCAGTAGGAATTGAACCTACGACTTCACCAATTATGAGTTGGGCGCTATAACCATTCAGCCATGGATGCTTCGAGGGAACCCTCCGACTTCATGAATAACCAAATTTCAATTGAAGTGGAATCTTTTGGATAAATCAATAGAAAGACATGAAGAAATAGATCAATGTAATAATGAAGAAATAGATAAATGTAATAATGACTTAATAGAAAGACAGAACTAGAGAACTGAATAGAAAGACATGAAGAAATAGATCAATTGAAATTAATATAAAGACATACAAAAATAGATAAATGAAATAAGGATAAAGTAAGGAATTGGACTTGAATGGAGGAATTGGATTTGAATGGAGAAACTTAGTAATTTCAATTGAAATACATATAAATGAAATAAATATAAAAACATATAAAATATAAATAAAATATAAATAAATATAAAAACATATAAAATATAAATAAAATATAAATAAATATAAAAACATATAAAATATAAATGAAATAAATAGAAAAACATATAACATATAAAATATAAATGAAATAAATATAAAAACATATAAATGAAATGAATATAAAAAAGAAATATTTGAATTTTTTTAGGAGGATCGTAAATGAAATGAATATAAAAAAGAAATATTTGAATTTTTTTAGGAGGATCGTAAATGAAATGAATATAAAAAAGAAATATTTGAATTTTTTTAGGAGGATCGTAAATGAAATGAATATAAAAAAGAAATATTTGAATTTTTTAGGGGGGTCATATGAATAACAATAAAATAGACTATTGGATTTTAGAATTGAGAGAAATTTATAGAGAGAGCAAGAATTGTGCCTATTTCTTAGATTCCTGGACGCAATTCAATTCAGCAATATTTGTCATTCACATTTTTTTCCATCAAGAGAGTTTGATAAAAGTCTTAGACTCCAGAATTTGGAGTATCCTAGTTTTACGCTATTTAAAGGGTTTAACAAGAAATGGATCTTTCACGATTAAGAATTTAGTCCTTTTTGTAGTAGCGATCCTTCTATATCGTATGAACAATCAAAGGATGATCGGAAAAAAAAATTATTTGACAGGGCTTCTTCCTATGCAAATGAATTCCATTGGATCCCCATTGGAAGACTCAAAAGATTCGTTCAATATCCATAGGTTTATTGTTCCGCTCCTGTATGGTCCAAAAGAAAAAAACATCTATGATTGCTTTTTTTCTCGCGCAGATGGTCAAAAGTTCCTTTCGATTTGAATCCTACTGAGAAGTCCGCTCGAGATCTTCAATTATTTCAGAAAGAAGAAGATGTTTCTTTTGTTCTTTTGAGGCAATCGGAAAAGAAATAAATAGCCAATATCGTCAGGATAATCATGTATTTACAAAGGAATGTCTCAATTCATCCTTTTGGAGGATGTGATGGGGTTGCAGAGGATAAACTTTTCACAGTTCAAAAGAATATTTCATTCTTGAACAAAAATCGAGTTTTTGGTTTATTTCATCTATTCCATGAGCGGAATAGGGGGGGTACTTGTTACATCGCGATTTTCAATAAGAAGAGAGATTTCAAGAAATGGAAAATCTATTCAATCTCTCAATAACTAAGCCGAATTTGGTGTATCGTAATCGATTTTCTTTTTCTATTTCTAGGCTGGACCAAAAACAATTCGTAAATGAGGTATTCAACTCCAGGGATGAATCAAAAAAGAAATCTTTCTTGGTTCTGCCTCGTCTTTTTTACGAAGCGAATGAATCTTTTTATCCAAATATCCTAAAAAAATGGGTCCAGACCTCTTGTGGGAATTATTTTCAAGGTAATCGATTCAATCGCAACTTGAAATATGTAATTCAAAGATATCAAAATGATATTCTGAATCATATACCTATAAGGAAACACATGATCAATCAACGTTTCTCAAATTTGAAAAAGAGTCAGAAGAAATACTTTGATCTTTTTTTTTTTTATTTATCGACCCGATATTTATCAAATCGAGAGATTCGTGAAGAAGGATCCAAATGCATATAAATATAAATGGTCCAAGGGGAGCAAGAATTTCGAGGAACATTTGGACCATTTCATTTCTGAGCAGAATAGCCGTTTTCAAGTAGTGTTCGATCGATTACATATGAATGCATATTCGATTGATTGGTCTGAGGTTATCGACAAAAAAGATTCGATTGATTGGTCTGAGGTTATCGACAAAAAAAAAGTTTCTAAGTCACTTTGTTTCTTTTTGTCCAAGCTTCTTCCCTTTTTGTCTAACTCACTTCCTTTTTTGTTTGTGAGTTTCGGGAGTATGCCCGTTCATAGGTCCCAGATCCATATGTATGAATTGAAACGTATGAATGATGCACTCGGGAATCAGTTGTTAGAATCAATAGGTCCGGAAACGGTTGATTTGAAAAAAAGGAACCCCCCATTATTAGATGACTATGAAGGAGTAATATTACCATTTTTTACAAGAAGATACCAA